>NC_056741.1:1340714813-1340719813 GCF_019279795.1 Protopterus annectens
ATAGTGTTAGTAAAGGACAGTAAGGCAGTGGTGGTGCTATGGTTTGGTCGGAAACCATGCTGAGTACTGGAAAGGAGGTTGTTAGTAAGGAGGTAGTCTGAGACCTGAGAGAGTGTATGCATCTGGAGAGTGGAGAGAGAATAGCTATGGAGCGGTAATTGGTTAGTTTTGTGGAGGGGAACTGTATGCAATACTTTCCACAGTGTGGGAACGTAACTTTCTGACAGAGATCGGTTAATCAAGATGGATACTGGGTAGGCCAGCGCATCAGCTGCGATTTTGTAGGTATTCACTTGGGAGGTTGTCTGCTGCTAAAGTTTAGTTAAGAGTTTTTTATGTTGGAGGTAGGTACAGGAGAAAAAGAGAAGGCAGTGGGGAGATTACTTGTTGAAGGTGTGGGTTGGAGGGGAGGGGGGTTGTGTTGTTTAGCTAGTGACAGTATGGTTTGGGTGAAGTGTGTGTTGAATGAGGTAACAATATTTTCTGAGGAGCGAGGGATGTTAGGAGGAGGGGTATTGACTTTACCTGGGTGGAGGATGGAGTTTATGGAGGACCAGAATTGTTTGGGGCTGTGTTGTGAGGAGTCTAGGGCAGACTGGTAGTATTGGAATTTGTCCTGTTTTATTTGCTTTTTGACTCTATTGCGTAGTTCTAGGAATTTCTGTCTAGTTGAGGGGGTTTTGGTTTTGCGCCAGTGCTCCCAAGCTTTATCCCTGTTTTTCATTTCTGACTTAGTGATTTTCTGTAGCCATGGGGAGGGTTGTGCTTTGGTTCTGGAAAATCTTATGGGGGCATGGTAATTAAGGATGTTCAGGAAGGTAGTATTAAAAAATTCAACTGCGTCATCTAGACTGAGGTACTTTAGAGAATGTCAGTTACATTCTTTGAGGGATGAGATGAATGGGAGTGGGTTAAAGTTTAGTTTTTTACGTATTTGATGGTAGATTAGCTTGGTATAGGTATTTTTTGAGTAGGAATGTTTGGGAGTGATCACTGAGGCTATCTGATAAGCAGCCTGTTATATACGACTGTGGGCTCTTACTGACTAGTATCCAATCCAGGGTAGTGTGCTTGTGTGCTTGCTGGAGTTTTTATTTATCCTGGTTGGTGACTGGACTAGTTGGGTGAAGCCATGAAGATATATATATATATATATATATATATATATATATATATATATATATATATATATATATATATATATATATATATATAAATAAAAATATACAGACACACACATACACATACATATACATTTTGTATACGGATATATATGTATGGGTCTATATTAAAAGTCCATAACATCGAAGCTATGTAAATCGACACATAAATGAGTATGTACAAAAACATCGAAACACGTAAACGGCGAAAATCACAGCGCTGAACGTGTGACGTCAACAAAGAGAGCCTCACAGGTACGTAAGCACCAACATTAAAAACAGAATTTAACCTACTTTTGCAGGGGGGGCAAGCCCCCCCTGCACTCCCTACTTAAATATACCAACTGTGAGACCACTCTATATTGGGGAAAAGGATATATTTCCTTATCTCCACGATCATGCTGCTGGCTTACAAACACGTTCAGCATTGTGATTTTTGCAGTTTACTTGTTTCGATGTTTATGTAAATCGCTTTGATGTTTTGGGCTTTTAAGATAGACCTATATATATATATATATATATATATATATATATATATATATATATATATATATATACGGATGCTTCCACTATACCAGGTTTAAATGACACTGTATCTGTGTCAAACCACTTTTGGTCTTAAAATGAACTATCTATAAGGTACACTGTTATATGTTTTTAAACATGTTTTGATATGATCTAAATGTTTTTGTTAACATTTTTTCAGTTTTTTAACTTGTTCACTTTATCAACACATATATGTAACATTGTTTTTAGAAATAATATGAATATTATTTAGTATTTTATGAACAGAGAACAATGGTTATAGGATGTGTGTATAGCTTTAAAATTTCAAACTGAAATTTGGCGCCAAAAATGTTATTTAAACAACTGTGATGGAAGCTTGTTTTATTCAAGTGAAAGCGCTTAACCATTCTTTGTTTGTTGGTATTACAATAAACTTTTGTTCAATTCTACTTGGTTTCATTGAAGGTGTTGTGGACTGTTATGAGCGTTGAATAGAGGCGAATTCCCAAGACACAGAGACGGAATTTTGCACACAGTGCATTTGCTGCTTTTTCTTTTCTAGTTGAACTTTATATATATATATATATATATATATATATATATATATATATATATACATACATACATACATACATACATACACACATATATATATATATATATATATATATATAGAGATATATATATCTATATCTACACACACCTGTAGCACCCGTTGCTCAGGGTTACTCAATTAGTTGTCTTCCTTTTGGCATTGGAAAGTAAGTTGTTGATGTGACAGTTGTATCCTGTGGCTGCATCAGGCACATATATATTTGCTTATGGTTGCTTCACTTGTATTGACTATCTCTTATACATCTGTTTTTTCTATTTATCGCCTGCCTAGCATTACTTAGAAATGCACCTTGGGAATGTACTGTGATAGCGGTTACTTGTCATTGTTTCTGGCTCGTATCTCAATGTTAATTGCTTGCCTCTCCTGTATTTAACGAATATCAGTTATCAACTGCAGTAGTCTAGATACTCGTGCCTGGCATTCATTTGAACTGCACATTGAGAATGTTTTGTACTGATAATTGCAATGTATTGTAAGGATTTCTAAGGTTCCCTACATGTTTCTGCATGTATAAAATTGTTTTTGTTTCTACCTGGCTTATGTTACCAACATTTAACCAGAACCTGCATCCTTGTTTAGCCTTAGCTACAGTAATTTTATGAGGTAGTATATATCCTTGTGTAAGTGCTTGTTCTTAGTGCAATTCATCTTTGGCTTACTCTATGCTCTTACCTACTGTATTAACCTCTACACTGACACCCAACTGGACTCACTAAATTGTATTTTTTTTTTCTCTCTCCACCCCACATAGCTATCAACTTCCCTCCTTCATTTATGACCGTGAACCTACCTGCCTGGTCAAAAGGGACCCCCTGCTATTAAACCCAGTTAGCAGAGCTGCTCTCTGGGGATAGTCCTGTCTAACTCTCCAAGTCCCTCTTACAAAAGGACTCAAGGAAGTACGTGTATTTACAATCCTCAGTGTAATGAACTGCTTTATCGCCTGTTCTGGTTTGGGTACAAAAGGCCCTCTCCCAAGCTAGGCTTCCAGCAGCCAGGCCCTGCTCTCCCCTATAGATAAACCCCTCCACTCCATTGTAACTAAACACTACCTTACCCATTTCTTACCTTTGTACCTTCCCTGCCAACTCAAATCTCTAACTTTGTCCATTAGGTGGCGCCCATTACTCGCATGTCTCATCTTCCCCTCTCTAGTTTCCAACCCCTCACTACTGCTTAATTCTGACAACTCTTTTCCTACTCTCACTGTCCAATATCCAACTGATCTTGTACCTACCCCTTATCACCCTCCCTTTCCCCTCACCTCTATTTCCCTATAAACAGATTCTTGTAGAATCACTACCCATTCACCTGCAACTGTCAAAGAGCTCCTCTAAACTCTGTAGCTTACTGATTGTCTCTTGATTCTCATCCTTTACCTGCTCTAACCTGCTCCCTACCCCCAATTCCCACCCACCCCAGGGGTCCTCCCCTTATACTTCTCTGACCACTCCCCCTTCTTAGCTCACCTATCACGCAGTACCTCACCCTCCTACCCGTCCATAACCTATTCTAGTCTACTAAAACACACTCTTTTCTTCATCACTCCCTCTCTTCATTCCCACTATTTCTTTTCTATCCTTTTAAACTACCTTCATACACATCCCTATCACCATGCCTCCACTACTAAAGCTCTAATAATGTAAATCATATACTCCTTTCCTCATTTCTTCCTTTCCTTATACTATCTTACCTTCTAGCATCGTATGAGCAACTCAGCAAAAACGACACACTGTCACCCAATGCACTAGCCAACCTTCCCAAATCACATTCCAGCCATTCTCAAACTACATCTCTTCTCCTAGCTACCTTCTGCCAAGATTTCATAATATCTACAATAACCACCTAGATAAAAAAAAAATCTTACTTATACTCCAAACCCTCTGACACCAAAATTAGACTACTTCTCTCTCTTAGCAGGTGACATTCATCCCAACCCTGGTCTAAACAATACTCCTACTATTAATCCCCTACTCTCTCTCCACCCTCCTGCTCTACCTTTCCATCAAAACCCCCAAACTCTCTCTCTATAGCTCACCTAAACATCTGCAGTATTAATAATAAAATTGCCCAGCTCCATGCTCTGCTTGATATCCACTCATTTGACATACTTTGCGTAACTGAACTTGGCTAAAACCAACAATGCAAGACAGTGAAATTACTCCCCCAGGCTACAGCATTTTAAAACCAAAAGAGGCAGTGGTATAGCAATTCTGTATAAAACGGGCATGCAAATTACTGTTATCCATGAAAAACCTCCCTCTCTTAGCAACACTGAAATCCTTATTACTAAACTACACCTTAATACCCACAAATCCATTAATATTACTTGCACCTATCTTCCTCCTGGAAATAACACACTAGAAGAAATTCTTAATTGGCTCTCTATTACATACCCACAAGAAACCATACTACTAGGTGATGTCAATATGGACTGGAAAACCTGCTCCTCAGGAGTCTCACCCTCCCTCCAAAAATCTCAATGGCTTCTCAGAAACCATTAACACCCAAACCCGAACAAACACATCTAACAATAAAGAAAGCATATTGGATTGGATTCTGATTAACAGTCACGACCAAAATTACATAGTAGGAACTCTACCCGACGACATAAGTGACCATGCCCTCACCTATTTTATTAAGACATAAAAGCCTTACTCCTCACCTTACTAAATATAAACAAATCAGAACAAATAGAAACTTCAACCCTGAATCCT